>NW_028254600.1:0-48662 GCF_964263255.1 Lissotriton vulgaris
ATCCACCTACAAATGTGAACTGACGTTCAAAAATAAAACATTTGAAAACGGACCATTT
This sequence comes from Lissotriton vulgaris, assembly GCF_964263255.1. NCBI lineage: Eukaryota > Metazoa > Chordata > Amphibia > Caudata > Salamandridae > Lissotriton > Lissotriton vulgaris. The sequence continues at coordinate 59 of NW_028254600.1, forward strand.
TCCACATTTCTGAAGCATGACGTAATGGGGGGGTGTTATCTCTTTTGTCGAAAATCAGCCGTTTTTGCTCGAACATTAAATGCCTCCAAATGGTATTTAATTAACTTCCCGAGCCCCTGGAAGCATGAAAATCACTTTAAACATGCTAATTTTAGCTCTAACACTGATGATCCACCTACAAATGTGAACTGACGTTCAAAAATAAAACATTTGAAAACGGACCATTTTCCACATTTCTGAAGCATGACGTAATGGGGGGGTGTTATCTCTTTTGTCGAAAATCAGCCGTTTTTGCTCGAACATTAAATGCCTCCAAATGGTATTTAATTAACTTCCCGAGCCCCTGGAAGCATGAAAATCACTTTAAACATGCTAATTTTAGCTCTAACACTGATGATCCACCTACAAATGTGAGCTGACGTTCAAAAATAAAACATTTGAAAACGGACCATTTTCCACATTTCTGAAGCATGACGTAATGGGGGGGTGTTATCTCTTTTGTCGAAAATCAGCCGTTTTTGCTCGAACATTAAATGCCTCCAAATGGTATTTAATTAACTTCCCGAGCCCCTGGAAGCATGAAAATCACTTTAAACATGCTAATTTTAGCTCTAACACTGATGATCCACCTACAAATGTGAACTGACGTTCAAAAATAAAACATTTGAAAACGGACCATTTTCCACATTTCTGAAGCATGACGTAATGGGGGGGTGTTATCTCTTTTGTCGAAAATCAGCCGTTTTTGCTCGAACATTAAATGCCTCCAAATTGTATTTAATTAACTTCCCAAGCCCCTGGAAGCATGAAAATCACTTTAAACATGCTAATTTTAGCTCTAACACTGATGATCCACCTACAAATGTGAACTGACGTTCAAAAATAAAACATTTGAAAACGGACCATTTTCCACATTTCTGAAGCATGACGTAATGGGGGGGTGTTATCTCTTTTGTCGAAAATCAGCCGTTTTTGCTCGAACATTAAATGCCTCCAAATGGTATTTAATTAACTTCCCGGGGTGAAGAAACCCTTTTTGAGAACTCAGAGTGAGTAAATTGGCCATTTTCATGCACTTTTAACCATTCCATAAATCTTGTGTTTTGGGCCCCTGGAAGCATGAAAATCACTTTAAACATGCTAATTTTAGCTCTAACACTGATGATCCACCTACAAATGTGAACTGACGTTCAAAAATAAAACATTTGAAAACGGACCATTTTCCACATTTCTGAAGCATGACGTAATGGGGGGGTGTTATCTCTTTTGTCGAAAATCAGCCGTTTTTGCTCGAACATTAAATGCCTCCAAATGGTATTTAATTAACTTCCCGAGCCCCTGGAAGCATGAAAATCACTTTAAACATGCTAATTTTAGCTCTAACACTGATGATCCACCTACAAATGTGAACTGACGTTCAAAAATAAAACATTTGAAAACGGACCATTTTCCACATTTCTGAAGCATGACGTAATGGGGGGGTGTTATCTCTTTTGTCGAAAATCAGCCGTTTTTGCTCGAACATTAAATGCCTCCAAATGGTATTTAATTAACTTCCCGGGGTGAAGAAACCCTTTTTGAGAACTCAGAGTGAGTAAATTGGCCATTTTCATGCACTTTTAACCATTCCATAAATCTTGTGTTTTGGGCCCCTGGAAGCATGAAAATCACTTTAAACATGCTAATTTTAGCTCTAACACTGATGATCCACCTACAAATGTGAACTGACGTTCAAAAATAAAACATTTGAAAACGGACCATTTTCCACATTTCTGAAGCATGACGTAATGGGGGGGTGTTATCTCTTTTGTCGAAAATCAGCCGTTTTTGCTCGAACATTAAATGCCTCCAAATGGTATTTAATTAACTTCCCGAGCCCCTGGAAGCATGAAAATCACTTTAAACATGCTAATTTTAGCTCTAACACTGATGATCCACCTACAAATGTGAACTGACGTTCAAAAATAAAACATTTGAAAACGGACCATTTTCCACATTTCTGAAGCATGACGTAATGGGGGGTGTTATCTCTTTTGTCGAAAATCAGCCGTTTTTGCTCGAACATTAAATGCCTCCAAATGGTATTTAATTAACTTCCCGAGCCCCTGGAAGCATGAAAATCACTTTAAACATGCTAATTTTAGCTCTAACACTGATGATCCACCTACAAATGTGAACTGACGTTCAAAAATAAAACATTTGAAAACGGACCATTTTCCACATTTCTGAAGCATGACGTAATGGGGGGGTGTTATCTCTTTTGTCGAAAATCAGCCGTTTTTGCTCGAACATTAAATGCCTCCAAATGGTATTTAATTAACTTCCCGAGCCCTGGAAGCATGAAAATCACTTTAAACATGCTAATTTTAGCTCTAACACTGATGATCCACCTACAAATGTGAACTGACGTTCAAAAATAAAACATTTGAAAACGGACCATTTTCCACATTTCTGAAGCATGACGTAATGGGGGGGTGTTATCTCTTTTGTCGAAAATCAGCCGTTTTTGCTCGAACATTAAATGCCTCCAAATGGTATTTAATTAACTTCCCGAGCCCCTGGAAGCATGAAAATCACTTTAAACATGCTAATTTTAGCTCTAACACTGATGATCCACCTACAAATGTGAACTGACGTTCAAAAATAAAACATTTGAAAACGGACCATTTTCCACATTTCTGAAGCATGACGTAATGGGGGGGTGTTATCTCTTTTGTCGAAAATCAGCCGTTTTTGCTCGAACATTAAATGCCTCCAAATGGTATTTAATTAACTTCCCGGGGTGAAGAAACCCTTTTTGAGAACTCAGAGTGAGTAAATTGGCCATTTTCATGCACTTTTAACCATTCCATAAATCTTGTGTTTTGGGCCCCTGGAAGCATGAAAATCACTTTAAACATGCTAATTTTAGCTCTAACACTGATGATCCACCTACAAATGTGAACTGACGTTCAAAAATAAAACATTTGAAAACGGACCATTTTCCACATTTCTGAAGCATGACGTAATGGGGGGGTGTTATCTCTTTTGTCGAAAATCAGCCGTTTTTGCTCGAACATTAAATGCCTCCAAATGGTATTTAATTAACTTCCCGAGCCCCTGGAAGCATGAAAATCACTTTAAACATGCTAATTTTAGCTCTAACACTGATGATCCACCTACAAATGTGAACTGACGTTCAAAAATAAAACATTTGAAAACGGACCATTTTCCACATTTCTGAAGCATGACGTAATGGGGGGGTGTTATCTCTTTTGTCGAAAATCAGCCGTTTTTGCTCGAACATTAAATGCCTCCAAATGGTATTTAATTAACTTCCCGAGCCCCTGGAAGCATGAAAATCACTTTAAACATGCTAATTTTAGCTCTAACACTGATGATCCACCTACAAATGTGAACTGACGTTCAAAAATAAAACATTTGAAAACGGACCATATTCCACATTTCTGAAGCATGACGTAATGGGGGGGTGTTATCTCTTTTGTCGAAAATCAGCCGTTTTTGCTCGAACATTAAATGCCTCCAAATGGTATTTAATTAACTTCCCGAGCCCCTGGAAGCATGAAAATCACTTTAAACATGCTAATTTTAGCTCTAACACTGATGATCCACCTACAAATGTGAACTGACGTTCAAAAATAAAACATTTGAAAACGGACCATTTTCCACATTTCTGAAGCATGACGTAATGGGGGGGTGTTATCTCTTTTGTCGAAAATCAGCCGTTTTTGCTCGAACATTAAATGCCTCCAAATGGTATTTAATTAACTTCCAGAGCCCCTGGAAGCATGAAAATCACTTTAAACATGCTAATTTTAGCTCTAACACTGATGATCCACCTACAAATGTGAACTGACGTTCAAAAATAAAACATTTGAAAACGGACCATTTTCCACATTTCTGAAGCATGACGTAATGGGGGGGTGTTATCTCTTTTGTCGAAAATCAGCCGTTTTTGCTCGAACATTAAATGCCTCCAAATGGTATTTAATTAACTTCCCGGGGTGAAGAAACCCTTTTTGAGAACTCAGAGTGAGTAAATTGGCCATTTTCATGCACTTTTAACCATTCCATAAATCTTGTGTTTTGGGCCCCTGGAAGCATGAAAATCACTTTAAACATGCTAATTTTAGCTCTAACACTGATGATCCACCTACAAATGTGAACTGACGTTCAAAAATAAAACATTTGAAAACGGACCATTTTCCACATTTCTGAAGCATGACGTAATGGGGGGGGTGTTATCTCTTTTGTCGAAAATCAGCCGTTTTTGCTCGAACATTAAATGCCTCCAAATGGTATTTAATTAACTTCCCGGGGTGAAGAAACCCTTTTTGAGAACTCAGAGTGAGTAAATTGGCCATTTTCATGCACTTTTAACCCATTCCATAAATCTTGTGTTTTGGGCCCCTGGAAGCATGGAAAATCACTTTAAACATGCTAATTTTTAGCTCTAACACTGATGATCCACCTACAAATGTGAACTGACGTTCAAAAATAAAACATTTGAAAACGGACCATTTTCCACATTTCTGAAGCATGACGTAATGGGGGGGGTGTTATCTCTTTTGTCGAAAATCAGCCGTTTTTGCTCGAACATTAATGCCTCCAAATGGTATTTAATTAACTTCCCGAGCCCCTGGAAGCATGAAAATCACTTTAAACATGCTAATTTTAGCTCTAACACTGATGATCCACCTACAAATGTGAACTGACGTTCAAAAATAAAACATTTGAAAACGGACCATTTTCCACATTCTGAAGCATGACGTAATGGGGGGGTGTTATCTCTTTTGTCGAAAATCAGCCGTTTTTGCTCGAACATTAAATGCCTCCAAATGGTATTTAATTAACTTCCCGAGCCCCTGGAAGCATGAAAATCACTTTAAACATGCTAATTTTAGCTCTAACACTGATGATCCACCTACAAATGTGAACTGACGTTCAAAAATAAAACATTTGAAAACGGACCATTTTCCACATTTCTGAAGCATGACGTAATGGGGGGTGTTATCTCTTTTGTCGAAAATCAGCCGTTTTTGCTCGAACATTAAATGCCTCCAAATGGTATTTAATTAACTTCCCGAGCCCCTGGAAGCATGAAAATCACTTTAAACATGCTAATTTTAGCTCTAACACTGATGATCCACCTACAAATGTGAACTGACGTTCAAAAATAAAACATTTGAAAACGGACCATTTTCCACATTTCTGAAGCATGACGTAATGGGGGGGTGTTATCTCTTTTGTCGAAAATCAGCCGTTTTTGCTCGAACATTAAATGCCTCCAAATGGTATTTAATTAACTTCCCGAGCCCCTGGAAGCATGAAAATCACTTTAAACATGCTAATTTTAGCTCTAACACTGATGATCCACCTACAAATGTGAACTGACGTTCAAAAATAAAACATTTGAAAACGGACCATTTTCCACATTTCTGAAGCATGACGTAATGGGGGGTTGTTATCTCTTTTGTCGAAAATCAGCCGTTTTTGCTCGAACATTAAATGCCTCCAAATGGTATTTAATTAACTTCCCGAGCCCCTGGAAGCATGAAAATCACTTTAAACATGCTAATTTTAGCTCTAACACTGATGATCCACCTACAAATGTGAACTGACGTTCAAAAATAAAACATTTGAGAAAACGGACCATTTTCCACATTTCTGAAGCATGACGTAATGGGGGGTGTTATCTCTTTTGTCGAAAATCAGCCGTTTTTGCTCGAACATTAAATGCCTCCAAATGGTATTTAATTAACTTCCCGGGGTGAAGAAACCCTTTTTGAGAACTCAGAGTGAGTAAATTGGCCATTTTCATGCACTTTTAACCATTCCATAAATCTTGTGTTTTGGGCCCCTGGAAGCATGAAAATCACTTTAAACATGCTAATTTTAGCTCTAACACTGATGATCCACCTACAAATGTGAACTGACGTTCAAAATAAAACATTTGAAACGGACCATTTTCCACATTTCTGAAGCATGACGTAATGGGGGGGTGTTATCTCTTTTGTCGAAAATCAGCCGTTTTTGCTCGAACATTAAATGCCTCCAAATGGTATTTAATTAACTTCCCGAGCCCCTGGAAGCATGAAAATCACTTTAAACATGCTAATTTTAGCTCTAACACTGATGATCCACCTACAAATGTGAACTGACGTTCAAAAATAAACATTTGAAAACGGACCATTTTCCACATTTCTGAAGCATGACGTAATGGGGGGGTGTTATCTCTTTTGTCGAAAATCAGCCGTTTTTGCTCGAACATTAAATGCCTCCAAATGGTATTTAATTAACTTCCCGGGGTGAAGAAACCCTTTTTGAGAACTCAGAGTGAGTAAATTGGCCATTTTCATGCACTTTTAACCATTCCATAAATCTTGTGGTTTTGGGCCCCTGGAAGCATGAAAATCACTTTAAACATGCTAATTTTAGCTCTAACACTGATGATCCACCTACAAATGTGAACTGACGTTCAAAAATAAAACATTTGAAAACGGACCATTTTCCACATTTCTGAAGCATGACGTAATGGGGGGGTGTTATCTCTTTTGTCGAAAATCAGCCGTTTTTGCTCGAACATTAAATGCCTCCAAATGGTATTTAATTAACTTCCCGAGCCCCTGGAAGCATGAAAATCACTTTAAACATGCTAATTTTAGCTCTAACACTGATGATCCACCTACAAATGTGAACTGACGTTCAAAAATAAAACATTTGAAAACGGACCATTTTCCACATTTCTGAAGCATGACGTAATGGGGGGGGTGTTATCTCTTTTGTCGAAAATCAGCCGTTTTTGCTCGAACATTAAATGCCTCCAAATGGTATTTAATTAACTTCCCGAGCCCCTGGAAGCATGAAAATCACTTTAAACATGCTAATTTTAGCTCTAACACTGATGATCCACCTACAAATGTGAACTGACGTTCAAAAATAAAACATTTGAAAACGGACCATTTTCCACATTTCTGAAGCATGACGTAATGGGGGGGTGTTATCTCTTTTGTCGAAAATCAGCCGTTTTTGCTCGAACATTAAATGCCTCCAAATGGTATTTAATTAACTTCCCGGGGTGAAGAAACCCTTTTTGAGAACTCAGAGTGAGTAAATTGGCCATTTTCATGCACTTTTAACCATTCCATAAATCTTGTGTTTTGGGCCCCTGGAAGCATGAAAATCACTTTAAACATGCTAATTTTAGCTCTAACACTGATGATCCACCTACAAATGTGAACTGACGTTCAAAAATAAAACATTTGAAAACGGACCATTTTCCACATTTCTGAAGCATGACGTAATGGGGGGGTGTTATCTCTTTTGTCGAAAATCAGCCGTTTTTGCTCGAACATTAAATGCCTCCAAATGGTATTTAATTAACTTCCCGAGCCCCTGGAAGCATGAAAATCACTTTAAACATGCTAATTTTAGCTCTAACACTGATGATCCACCTACAAATGTGAACTGACGTTCAAAAATAAAACATTTGAAAACGGACCATTTTCCACATTTCTGAAGCATGACGTAATGGGGGGGTGTTATCTCTTTTGTCGAAAATCAGCCGTTTTTGCTCGAACATTAAATGCCTCCAAATGGTATTTAATTAACTTCCCGAGCCCCTGGAAGCATGAAAATCACTTTAAACATGCTAATTTTAGCTCTAACACTGATGATCCACCTACAAATGTGAACTGACGTTCAAAAATAAAACATTTGAAAACGGACCATTTTCCACATTTCTGAAGCATGACGTAATGGGGGGGTGTTATCTCTTTTGTCGAAAATCAGCCGTTTTTGCTCGAACATTAAATGCCTCCAAATGGTATTTAATTAACTTCCCGAGCCCCTGGAAGCATGAAAATCACTTTAAACATGCTAATTTTAGCTCTAACACTGATGATCCACCTACAAATGTGAACTGACGTTCAAAAATAAAACATTTGAAAACGGACCATTTTCCACATTTCTGAAGCATGACGTAATGGGGGGGTGTTATCTCTTTTGTCGAAAATCAGCCGTTTTTGCTCGAACATTAAATGCCTCCAAATGGTATTTAATTAACTTCCCGAGCCCCTGGAAGCATGAAAATCACTTTAAACATGCTAATTTTAGCTCTAACACTGATGATCCACCTACAAATGTGAACTGACGTTCAAAAATAAAACATTTGAAAACGGACCATTTTCCACATTTCTGAAGCATGACGTAATGGGGGGGTGTTATCTCTTTTGTCGAAAATCAGCCGTTTTTGCTCGAACATTAAATGCCTCCAAATGGTATTTAATTAACTTCCCGGGGTGAAGAAACCCTTTTTGAGAACTCAGAGTGAGTAAATTGGCCATTTTCATGCACTTTTAACCATTCCATAAATCTTGTGTTTTGGGCCCCTGGAAGCATGAAAATCACTTTAAACATGCTAATTTTAGCTCTAACACTGATGATCCACCTACAAATGTGAACTGACGTTCAAAAATAAAACATTTGAAAACGGACCATTTTCCACATTTCTGAAGCATGACGTAATGGGGGGGTGTTATCTCTTTTGTCGAAAATCAGCCGTTTTTGCTCGAACATTAAATGCCTCCAAATGGTATTTAATTAACTTCCCGAGCCCCTGGAAGCATGAAAATCACTTTAAACATGCTAATTTTAGCTCTAACACTGATGATCCACCTACAAATGTGAATTGACGTTCAAAAATAAAACATTTGAAAACGGACCATTTTCCACATTTCTGAAGCATGACGTAATGGGGGGGTGTTATCTCTTTTGTCGAAAATCAGCCGTTTTTGCTCGAACATTAAATGCCTCCAAATGGTATTTAATTAACTTCCCGGGGTGAAGAAACCCTTTTTGAGAACTCAGAGTGAGTAAATTGGCCATTTTCATGCACTTTTAACCATTCCATAAATCTTGTGTTTTGGGCCCCTGGAAGCATGAAAATCACTTTAAACATGCTAATTTTAGCTCTAACACTGATGATCCACCTACAAATGTGAACTGACGTTCAAAAATAAAACATTTGAAAACGGACCATTTTCCACATTTCTGAAGCATGACGTAATGGGGGGGTGTTATCTCTTTTGTCGAAAATCAGCCGTTTTTGCTCGAACATTAAATGCCTCCAAATGGTATTTAATTAACTTCCCGGGGTGAAGAAACCCTTTTTGAGAACTCAGAGTGAGTAAATTGGCCATTTTCATGCACTTTTAACCATTCCATAAATCTTGTGTTTTGGGCCCCTGGAAGCATGAAAATCACTTTAAACATGCTAATTTTAGCTCTAACACTGATGATCCACCTACAAATGTGAACTGACGTTCAAAAATAAAACATTTGAAAACGGACCATTTTCCACATTTCTGAAGCATGACGTAATGGGGGGGTGTTATCTCTTTTGTCGAAAATCAGCCGTTTTTGCTCGAACATTAAATGCCTCCAAATGGTATTTAATTAACTTCCCGAGCCCCTGGAAGCATGAAAATCACTTTAAACATGCTAATTTTAGCTCTAACACTGATGATCCACCTACAAATGTGAACTGACGTTCAAAAATAAAACATTTGAAAACGGACCATTTTCCACATTTCTGAAGCATGACGTAATGGGGGGGTGTTATCTCTTTTGTCGAAAATCAGCCGTTTTTGCTCGAACATTAAATGCCTCCAAATGGTATTTAATTAACTTCCCGAGCCCCTGGAAGCATGAAAATCACTTTAAACATGCTAATTTTAGCTCTAACACTGATGATCCACCTACAAATGTGAACTGACGTTCAAAAATAAAACATTTGAAAACGGACCATTTTCCACATTTCTGAAGCATGACGTAATGGGGGGTGTTATCTCTTTTGTCGAAAATCAGCCGTTTTTGCTCGAACATTAAATGCCTCCAAATGGTATTTAATTAACTTCCCGAGCCCCTGGAAGCATGAAAATCACTTTAAACATGCTAATTTTAGCTCTAACACTGATGATCCACCTACAAATGTGAACTGACGTTCAAAAATAAAACATTTGAAAACGGACCATTTTCCACATTTCTGAAGCATGACGTAATGGGGGGGGTGTTATCTCTTTTGTCGAAAATCAGCCGTTTTTGCTCGAACATTAAATGCCTCCAAATGGTATTTAATTAACTTCCCGGGGTGAAGAAACCCTTTTTGAGAACTCAGAGTGAGTAAATTGGCCATTTTCATGCACTTTTAACCATTCCATAAATCTTGTGTTTTGGGCCCCTGGAAGCATGAAAATCACTTTAAACATGCTAATTTTAGCTCTAACACTGATGATCCACCTACAAATGTGAACTGACGTTCAAAAATAAAACATTTGAAAACGGACCATTTTCCACATTTCTGAAGCATGACGTAATGGGGGGGGTGTTATCTCTTTTGTCGAAAATCAGCCGTTTTTGCTCGAACATTAAATGCCTCCAAATGGTATTTAATTAACTTCCCGAGCCCCTGGAAGCATGAAAATCACTTTAAACATGCTAATTTTAGCTCTAACACTGATGATCCACCTACAAATGTGAACTGACGTTCAAAAATAAAACATTTGAAAACGGACCATTTTCCACATTTCTGAAGCATGACGTAATGGGGGGGTGTTATCTCTTTTGTCGAAAATCAGCCGTTTTTGCTCGAACATTAAATGCCTCCAAATGGTATTTAATTAACTTCCAGAGCCCCTGGAAGCATGAAAATCACTTTAAACATGCTAATTTTAGCTCTAACACTGATGATCCACCTACAAATGTGAACTGACGTTCAAAAATAAAACATTTGAAAACGGACCATTTTCCACATTTCTGAAGCATGACGTAATGGGGGGGTGTTATCTCTTTTGTCGAAAATCAGCCGTTTTTGCTCGAACATTAAATGCCTCCAAATGGTATTTAATTAACTTCCCGGGGTGAAGAAACCCTTTTTGAGAACTCAGAGTGAGTAAATTGGCCATTTTCATGCACTTTTAACCATTCCATAAATCTTGTGTTTTGGGCCCCTGGAAGCATGAAAATCACTTTAAACATGCTAATTTTAGCTCTAACACTGATGATCCACCTACAAATGTGAACTGACGTTCAAAAATAAAACATTTGAAAACGGACCATTTTCCACATTTCTGAAGCATGACGTAATGGGGGGGTGTTATCTCTTTTGTCGAAAATCAGCCGTTTTTGCTCGAACATTAAATGCCTCCAAATGGTATTTAATTAACTTCCCGAGCCCCTGGAAGCATGAAAATCACTTTAAACATGCTAATTTTAGCTCTAACACTGATGATCCACCTACAAATGTGAACTGACGTTCAAAAATAAAACATTTGAAAACGGACCATTTTCCACATTTCTGAAGCATGACGTAATGGGGGGGTGTTATCTCTTTTGTCGAAAATCAGCCGTTTTTGCTCGAACATTAAATGCCTCCAAATGGTATTTAATTAACTTCCCGGGGTGAAGAAACCCTTTTTGAGAACTCAGAGTGAGTAAATTGGCCATTTTCATGCACTTTTAACCATTCCATAAATCTTGTGTTTTGGGCCCCTGGAAGCATGAAAATCACTTTAAACATGCTAATTTTAGCTCTAACACTGATGATCCACCTACAAATGTGAACTGACGTTCAAAAACTAAAACATTTGAAAACGGACCATTTTCCACATTTCTGAAGCATGACGTAATGGGGGGGGGTGTTATCTCTTTTGTCGAAAATCAGCCGTTTTTGCTCGAACATTAAATGCCTCCAAATGGTATTTAATTAACTTCCCGGGGTGAAGAAACCCTTTTTGAGAACTCAGAGTGAGTAAATTGGCCATTTTCATGCACTTTTAACCATTCCATAAATCTTGTGTTTTGGGCCCCTGGAAGCATGAAAATCACTTTAAACATGCTAATTTTAGCTCTAACACTGATGATCCACCTACAAATGTGAACTGACGTTCAAAAATAAAACATTTGAAAACGGACCATTTTCCACATTTCTGAAGCATGACGTAATGGGGGGGTGTTATCTCTTTTGTCGAAAATCAGCCGTTTTTGCTCGAACATTAAATGCCTCCAAATGGTATTTAATTAACTTCCCGAGCCCCTGGAAGCATGAAAATCACTTTAAACATGCTAATTTTAGCTCTAACACTGATGATCCACCTACAAATGTGAACTGACGTTCAAAAATAAAACATTTGAAAACGGACCATTTTCCACATTTCTGAAGCATGACGTAATGGGGGGGTGTTATCTCTTTTGTCGAAAATCAGCCGTTTTTGCTCGAACATTAAATGCCTCCAAATGGTATTTAATTAACTTCCCGAGCCCCTGGAAGCATGAAAATCACTTTAAACATGCTAATTTTAGCTCTAACACTGATGATCCACCTACAAATGTGAACTGACGTTCAAAAATAAAACATTTGAAAACGGACCATTTTCCACATTTCTGAAGCATGACGTAATGGGGGGTGTTATCTCTTTTGTCGAAAATCAGCCGTTTTTGCTCGAACATTAAATGCCTCCAAATGGTATTTAATTAACTTCCCGAGCCCCTGGAAGCATGAAAATCACTTTAAACATGCTAATTTTAGCTTTAACACTGATGATCCACCTACAAATGTGAACTGACGTTCAAAAATAAAACATTTGAAAACGGACCATTTTCCACATTTCTGAAGCATGACGTAATGGGGGGGTGTTATCTCTTTTGTCGAAAATCAGCCGTTTTTGCTCGAACATTAAATGCCTCCAAATGGTATTTAATTAACTTCCCGGGGTGAAGAAACCCTTTTTGAGAACTCAGAGTGAGTAAATTGGCCATTTTCATGCACTTTTAACCATTCCATAAATCTTGTGTTTTGGGCCCCTGGAAGCATGAAAATCACTTTAAACATGCTAATTTTAGCTCTAACACTGATGATCCACCTACAAATGTGAACTGACGTTCAAAAATAAAACATTTGAAAACGGACCATTTTCCACATTTCTGAAGCATGACGTAATGGGGGGGTGTTATCTCTTTTGTCGAAAATCAGCCGTTTTTGCTCGAACATTAAATGCCTCCAAATGGTATTTAATTAACTTCCCGAGCCCCTGGAAGCATGAAAATCACTTTAAACATGCTAATTTTAGCTCTAACACTGATGATCCACCTACAAATGTGAACTGACGTTCAAAAATAAAACATTTGAAAACGGACCATTTTTCACATTTCTGAAGCATGACGTAATGGGGGGGTGTTATCTCTTTTGTCGAAAATCAGCCGTTTTTGCTCGAACATTAAATGCCTCCAAATGGTATTTAATTACCTTCCCGGGGTGAAGAAACCCTTTTTGAGAACTCAGAGTGAGTAAATTGGCCATTTTCATGCACTTTTAACCATTCCATAAATCTTGTGTTTTGGGCCCCTGGAAGCATGAAAATCACTTTAAACATGCTAATTTTAGCTCTAACACTGATGATCCACCTACAAATGTGAACTGACGTTCAAAAATAAAACATTTGAAAACGGACCATTTTCCACATTTCTGAAGCATGACGTAATGGGGGGGTGTTATCTCTTTTGTCGAAAATCAGCCGTTTTTGCTCGAACATTAAATGCCTCCAAATGGTATTTAATTAACTTCCCGAGCCCCTGGAAGCATGAAAATCACTTTAAACATGCTAATTTTAGCTCTAACACTGATGATCCACCTACAAATGTGAACTGACGTTCAAAAATAAAACATTTGAAAACGGACCATTTTCCACATTTCTGAAGCATGACGTAATGGGGGGGTGTTATCTCTTTTGTCGAAAATCAGCCGTTTTTGCTCGAACATTAAATGCCTCCAAATGGTATTTAATTAACTTCCCGGGGTGAAGAAACCCTTTTTGAGAACTCAGAGTGAGTAAATTGGCCATTTTCATGCACTTTTAACCATTCCATAAATCTTGTGTTTTGGGCCCCTGGAAGCATGAAAATCACTTTAAACATGCTAATTTTAGCTCTAACACTGATGATCCACCTACAAATGTGAACTGACGTTCAAAAATAAAACATTTGAAAACGGACCATTTTCCACATTTCTGAAGCATGACGTAATGGGGGGGTGTTATCTCTTTTGTCGAAAATCAGCCGTTTTTGCTCGAACATTAAATGCCTCCAAATGGTATTTAATTAACTTCCCGGGGTGAAGAAACCCTTTTTGAGAACTCAGAGTGAGTAAATTGGCCATCTTCATGCACTTTTAACCATTCCATAAATCTTGTGTTTTGGGCCCCTGGAAGCATGAAAATCACTTTAAACATGCTAATTTTAGCTCTAACACTGATGATCCACCTACAAATGTGAACTGACGTTCAAAAATAAAACATTTGAAAACGGACCATTTTCCACATTTCTGAAGCATGACGTAATGGGGGGGTGTTATCTCTTTTGTCGAAAATCAGCCGTTTTTGCTCGAACATTAAATGCCTCCAAATGGTATTTAATTAACTTCCCGAGCCCCTGGAAGCATGAAAATCACTTTAAACATGCTAATTTTAGCTCTAACACTGATGATCCACCTACAAATGTGAACTGACGTTCAAAAATAAAACATTTGAAAACGGACCATTTTCCACATTTCTGAAGCATGACGTAATGGGTGGGTGTTATCTCTTTTGTCGAAAATCAGCCGTTTTTGCTCGAACATTAAATGCCTCCAAATGGTATTTAATTAACTTCCCGAGCCCCTGGAAGCATGAAAATCACTTTAAACATGCTAATTTTAGCTCTAACACTGATGATCCACCTACAAATGTGAACTGACGTTCAAAAATAAAACATTTGAAAACGGACCATTTTCCACATTTCTGAAGCATGACGTAATGGGGGGGTGTTATCTCTTTTGTCGAAAATCAGCCGTTTTTTTATGCTCGAACATTAAATGCCTCCAAATGGTATTTAATTAACTTCCCGAGCCCCTGGAAGCATGAAAATCACTTTAAACATGCTAATTTTAGCTCTAACACTGATGATCCACCTACAAATGTGAACTGACGTTCAAAAATAAAACATTTGAAAACGGACCATTTTCCACATTTCTGAAGCATGACGTAATGGGGGGGTGTTATCTCTTTTGCCGAAAATCAGCCGTTTTTGCTCGAACATTAAATGCCTCCAAATGGTATTTAATTAACTTCCCGGGGTGAAGAAACCCTTTTTGAGAACTCAGAGTGAGTAAATTGGCCATTTTCATGCACTTTTAACCATTCCATAAATCTTGTGTTTTGGGCCCCTGGAAGCATGAAAATCACTTTAAACATGCTAATTTTAGCTCTAACACTGATGATCCACCTACAAATGTGAACTGACGTTCAAAAATAAAACATTTGAAAACGGACCATTTTCCACATTTCTGAAGCATGACGTAATGGGGGGGTGTTATCTCTTTTGTCGAAAATCAGCCGTTTTTGCTCGAACATTAAATGCCTCCAAATGGTATTTAATTAACTTCCCGAGCCCCTGGAAGCATGAAAATCACTTTAAACATGCTAATTTTAGCTCTAACACTGATGATCCACCTACAAATGTGAACTGACGTTCAAAAATAAAACATTTGAAAACGGACCATTTTCCACATTTCTGAAGCATGACGTAATGGGGGGGGTGTTATCTCTTTTGTCGAAAATCAGCCGTTTTTGCTCGAACATTAAATGCCTCCAAATGGTATTTAATTAACTTCCCGAGCCCCTGGAAGCATGAAAATCACTTTAAACATGCTAATTTTAGCTCTAACACTGATGATCCACCTACAAATGTGAACTGACGTTCAAAAATAAAACATTTGAAAACGGACCATTTTCCACATTTCTGAAGCATGACGTAATGGGGGGGTGTTATCTCTTTTGTCGAAAATCAGCCGTTTTTGCTCGAACATTAAATGCCTCCAAATGGTATTTAATTAACTTCCCGGGGTGAAGAAACCCTTTTTGAGAACTCAGAGTGAGTAAATTGGCCATTTACATGCACTTTTAACCATTCCATAAATCTTGTGTTTTGGGCCCCTGGAAGCATGAAAATCACTTTAAACATGCTAATTTTAGCTCTAACACTGATGATCCACCTACAAATGTGAACTGACGTTCAAAAATAAAACATTTGAAAACGGACCATTTTCCACATTTCTGAAGCATGACGTAATGGGGGGGTGTTATCTCTTTTGTCGAAAATCAGCCGTTTTTGCTCGAACATTAAATGCCTCCAAATGGTATTTAATTAACTTCCCGGGGTGAAGAAACCCTTTTTGAGAACTCAGAGTGAGTAAATTGGCCATTTTCATGCACTTTTAACCATTCCATAAATCTTGTGTTTTGGGCCCCTGGAAGCATGAAAATCACTTTAAACATGCTAATTTTAGCTCTAACACTGATGATCCACCTACAAATGTGAACTGACGTTCAAAAATAAAACATTTGAAAACGGACCATTTTCCACATTTCTGAAGCATGACGTAATGGGGGGGTGTTATCTCTTTTGTCGAAAATCAGCCGTTTTTGCTCGAACATTAAATGCCTCCAAATGGTATTTAATTAACTTCCCGGGGTGAAGAAACCCTTTTTGAGAACTCAGAGTGAGTAAATTGGCCATTTTCATGCACTTTTAACCATTCCATAAATCTTGTGTTTTGGGCCCCTGGAAGCATGAAAATCACTTTAAACATGCTAATTTTAGCTCTAACACTGATGATCCACCTACAAATGTGAACTGACGTTCAAAAATAAAACATTTGAAAACGGACCATTTTCCACATTTCTGAAGCATGACGTAATGGGGGGGTGTTATCTCTTTTGTCGAAAATCAGCCGTTTTTGCTCGAACATTAAATGCCTCCAAATGGTATTTAATTAACTTCCCGGGGTGAAGAAACCCTTTTTGAGAACTCAGAGTGAGTAAATTGGCCATTTTCATGCACTTTTAACCATTCCATAAATCTTGTGTTTTGGGCCCCTGGAAGCATGAAAATCACTTTAAACATGCTAATTTTAGCTCTAACACTGATGATCCACCTACAAATGTGAACTGACGTTCAAAAATAAAACATTTGAAAACGGACCATTTTCCACATTTCTGAAGCATGACGTAATGGGGGGGTGTTATCTCTTTTGTCGAAAATCAGCCGTTTTTGCTCGAACATTAAATGCCTCCAAATGGTATTTAATTAACTTCCCGAGCCCCTGGAAGCATGAAAATCAATTTAAACATGCTAATTTTAGCTCTAACACTGATGATCCACCTACAAATGTGAACTGACGTTCAAAAATAAAACATTTGAAAACGGACCATTTTCCACATTTCTGAAGCATGACGTAATGGGGGGGTGTTATCTCTTTTGTCGAAAATCAGCCGTTTTTGCTCGAACATTAAATGCCTCCAAATGGTATTTAATTAACTTCCCGGGGTGAAGAAACCCTTTTTGAGAACTCAGAGTGAGTAAATTGGCCATTTTCATGCACTTTTAACCATTCCATAAATCTTGTGTTTTGGGCCCCTGGAAGCATGAAAATCACTTTAAACATGCTAATTTTAGCTCTAACACTGATGATCCACCTACAAATGTGAACTGACGTTCAAAAATAAAACATTTGAAAACGGACCATTTTCCACATTTCTGAAGCATGACGTAATGGGGGGGTGTTATCTCTTTTGTCGAAAATCAGCCGTTTTTGCTCGAACATTAAATGCCTCCAAATGGTATTTAATTAACTTCCCGAGCCCCTGGAAGCATGAAAATCACTTTAAACATGCTAATTTTAGCTCTAACACTGATGATCCACCTACAAATGTGAACTGACGTTCAAAAATAAAACATTTGAAAACGGACCATTTTCCACATTTCTGAAGCATGACGTAATGGGGGGGTGTTATCTCTTTTGTCGAAAATCAGCCGTTTTTGCTCGAACATTAAATGCCTCCAAATGGTATTTAATTAACTTCCCGGGGTGAAGAAACCCTTTTTGAGAACTCAGAGTGAGTAAATTGGCCATTTTCATGCACTTTTAACCATTCCATAAATCTTGTGTTTTGGGCCCCTGGAAGCATGAAAATCACTTTAAACATGCTAATTTTAGCTCTAACACTGATGATCCACCTACAAATGTGAACTGACGTTCAAAAATAAAACATTTGAAAACGGACCATTTTCCACATTTCTGAAGCATGACGTAATGGGGGGGTGTTATCTCTTTTGTCGAAAATCAGCCGTTTTTGCTCGAACATTAAATGCCTCCAAATGGTATTTAATTAACTTCCCGAGCCCCTGGAAGCATGAAAATCACTTTAAACATGCTAATTTTAGCTCTAACACTGATGATCCACCTACAAATGTGAACTGACGTTCAAAAATAAAACATTTGAAAACGGACCATTTTCCACATTTCTGAAGCATGACGTAATGGGGGGGTGTTATCTCTTTTGTCGAAAATCAGCCGTTTTTGCTCGAACATTAAATGCCTCCAAATGGTATTTAATTAACTTCCCGAGCCCCTGGAAGCATGAAAATCACTTTAAACATGCTAATTTTAGCTCTAACACTGATGATCCACCTACAAATGTGAACTGACGTTCAAAAATAAAACATTTGAAAACGGACCATTTTCCACATTTCTGAAGCATGACGTAATGGGGGGGTGTTATCTCTTTTGTCGAAAATCAGCCGTTTTTGCTCGAACATTAAATGCCTCCAAATGGTATTTAATTAACTTCCCGAGCCCCTGGAAGCATGAAAATCACTTTAAACATGCTAATTTTAGCTCTAACACTGATGATCCACCTACAAATGTGAACTGACGTTCAAAAATAAAACATTTGAAAACGGACCATTTTCCACATTTCTGAAGCATGACGTAATGGGGGGGTGTTATCTCTTTTGTCGAAAATCAGCCGTTTTTGCTCGAACATTAAATGCCTCCAAATGGTATTTAATTAACTTCCCGAGCCCCTGGAAGCATGAAAATCACTTTAAACATGCTAATTTTAGCTCTAACACTGATGATCCACCTACAAATGTGAACTGACGTTCAAAAATAAAACATTTGAAAACGGACCATTTTCCACATTTCTGAAGCATGACGTAATGGGGGGGTGTTATCTCTTTTGTCGAAAATCAGCCGTTTTTGCTCGAACATTAAATGCCTCCAAATGGTATTTAATTAACTTCCCGAGCCCCTGGAAGCATGAAAATCACTTTAAACATGCTAATTTTAGCTCTAACACTGATGATCCACCTACAAATGTGAACTGACGTTCAAAAATAAAACATTTGAAAACGGACCATTTTCCACATTTCTGAAGCATGACGTAATGGGGGGGTGTTATCTCTTTTGTCGAAAATCAGCCGTTTTTGCTCGAACATTAAATGCCTCCAAATGGTATTTAATTAACTTCCCGAGCCCCTGGAAGCATGAAAATCACTTTAAACATGCTAATTTTAGCTCTAACACTGATGATCCACCTACAAATGTGAACTGACGTTCAAAAATAAAACATTTGAAAACGGACCATTTTCCACATTTCTGAAGCATGACGTAATGGGGGGGTGTTATCTCTTTTGTCGAAAATCAGCCGTTTTTGCTCGAACATTAAATGCCTCCAAATGGTATTTAATTAACTTCCCGAGCCCCTGGAAGCATGAAAATCACTTTAAACATGCTCATTTTAGCTCTAACACTGATGATCCACCTACAAATGTGAACTGACGTTCAAAAATAAAACATTTGAAAACGGACCATTTTCCACATTTCTGAAGCATGACGTAATGGGTGGGTGTTATCTCTTTTGTCGAAAATCAGCCGTTTTTGCTCGAACATTAAATGCCTCCAAATGGTATTTAATTAACTTCCCGAGCCCCTGGAAGCATGAAAATCACTTTAAACATGCTAATTTTAGCTCTAACACTGATGATCCACCTACAAATGTGAACTGACGTTCAAAAATAAAACATTTGAAAACGGACCATTTTCCACATTTCTGAAGCATGACGTAATGGGGGGGTGTTATCTCTTTTGTCGAAAATCAGCCGTTTTTGCTCGAACATTAAATGCCTCCAAATGGTATTTAATTAACTTCCCGAGCCCCTGGAAGCATGAAAATCACTTTAAACATGCTAATTTTAGCTCTAACACTGATGATCCACCTACAAATGTGAACTGACGTTCAAAAATAAAACATTTGAAAACGGACCATTTTCCACATTTCTGAAGCATGACGTAATGGGGGGGTGTTATCTCTTTTGCCGAAAATCAGCCGTTTTTGCTCGAACATTAAATGCCTCCAAATGGTATTTAATTAACTTCCCGGGGTGAAGAAACCCTTTTTGAGAACTCAGAGTGAGTAAATTGGCCATTTTCATGCACTTTTAACCATTCCATAAATCTTGTGTTTTGGGCCCCTGGAAGCATGAAAATCACTTTAAACATGCTAATTTTAGCTCTAACACTGATGATCCACCTACAAATGTGAACTGACGTTCAAAAATAAAACATTTGAAAACGGACCATTTTCCACATTTCTGAAGCATCACGTAATGGGGGGGTGTTATCTCTTTTGTCGAAAATCAGCCGTTTTTGCTCGAACATTAAATGCCTCCAAATGGTATTTAATTAACTTCCCGGGGTGAAGAAACCCTTTTTGAGAACTCAGAGTGAGTAAATTGGCCATTTTCATGCACTTTTAACCATTCCATAAATCTTGTGTTTTGGGCCCCTGGAAGCATGAAAATCACTTTAAACATGCTAATTTTAGCTCTAACACTGATGATCCACCTACAAATGTGAACTGACGTTCAAAAATAAAACATTTGAAAACGGACCATTTTCCACATTTCTGAAGCATGACGTAATGGGGGGGTGTTATCTCTTTTGTCGAAAATCAGCCGTTTTTGCTCGAACATTAAATGCCTCCAAATGGTATTTAATTAACTTCCCGAGCCCCTGGAAGCATGAAAATCACTTTAAACATGCTAATTTTAGCTCTAACACTGATGATCCACCTACAAATGTGAACTGACGTTCAAAAATAAAACATTTGAAAACGGACCATTTTCCACATTTCTGAAGCATGACGTAATGGGGGGGTGTTATCTCTTTTGTCGAAAATCAGCCGTTTTTGCTCGAACATTAAATGCCTCTAAATGGTATTTAATTAACTTCCTGAGCCCCTGGAAGCATGAAAATCACTTTAAACATGCTAATTTTAGCTCTAACACTGATGATCCACCTACAAATGTGAACTGACGTTCAAAAATAAAACATTTGAAAACGGACCATTTTCCACATTTCTGAAGCATGACGTAATGGGGGGGTGTTATCTCTTTTGTCGAAAATCAGCCGTTTTTGCTCGAACATTAAATGCCTCCAAATGGTATTTAATTAACTTCCCGAGCCTCTGGAAGCATGAAAATCACTTTAAACATGCTAATTTTAGCTCTAACACTGATGATCCACCTACAAATGTGAACTGACGTTCAAAAATAAAACATTTGAAAACGGACCATTTTCCACATTTCTGAAGCATGACGTAATAGGGGGGTGTTATCTCTTTTGTCGAAAATCAGCCGTTTTTGCTCGAACATTAAATGCCTCCAAATGGTATTTAATTAACTTCCCGAGCCCCTGGAAGCATGAAAATCACTTTAAACATGCTAATTTTAGCTCTAACACTGATGATCCACCTACAAATGTGAACTGACGTTCAAAAATAAAACATTTGAAAACGGACCATTTTCCACATTTCTGAAGCATGACGTAATGGGGGGGTGTTATCTCTTTTGTCGAAAATCAGCCGTTTTTGCTCGAACATTAAATGCCTCCAAATGGTATTTAATTAACTTCCCGAGCCCCTGGAAGCATGAAAATCACTTTAAACATGCTAATTTTAGCTCTAACACTGATGATCCACCTACAAATGTGAACTGACGTTCAAAAATAAAACATTTGAAAACGGACCATTTTCCACATTTCTGAAGCATGACGTAATGGGGGGGTGTTATCTCTTTTGTCGAAAATCAGCCGTTTTTGCTCGAACATTAAATGCCTCCAAATGGTATTTAATTAACTTCCCGGGGTGAAGAAACCCTTTTTGAGAACTCAGAGTGAGTAAATTGGCCATTTTCATGCACTTTTAACCATTCCATAAATCTTGTGTTTTGGGCCCCTGGAAGCATGAAAATCACTTTAAACATGCTAATTTTAGCTCTAACACTGATGATCCACCTACAAATGTGAACTGACGTTCAAAAATAAAACATTTGAAAACGGACCATTTTCCACATTTCTGAAGCATGACGTAATGGGGGGGGTGTTATCTCTTTTGTCGAAAATCAGCCGTTTTTGCTCGAACATTAAATGCCTCCAAATGGTATTTAATTAACTTCCCGGGGTGAAGAAACCCTTTTTGAGAACTCAGAGTGAGTAAATTGGCCACTTTCATGCACTTTTAACCATTCCATAAATCTTGTGTTTTGGGCCCCTGGAAGCATGAAAATCACTTTAAACATGCTAATTTTAGCTCTAACACTGATGATCCACCTACAAATGTGAACTGACGTTCAAAAATAAAACATTTGAAAACGGACCATTTTCCACATTTCTGAAGCATGACGTAATGGGGGGGTGTTATCTCTTTTGTCGAAAATCAGCTGTTTTTGCTCGAACATTAAATGCCTCCAAATGGTATTTAATTAACTTCCCGAGCCCCTGGAAGCATGAAAATCACTTTAAACATGCTAATTTTAGCTCTAACACTGATGATCCACCTACAAATGTGAACTGACGTTCAAAAATAAAACATTTGAAAACGGACCATTTTCCACATTTCTGAAGCATGACGTAATGGGGGGGTGTTATCTCTTTTGTCGAAAATCAGCCGTTTTTGCTCGAACATTAAATGCCTCCAAATGGTATTTAATTAACTTCCCGAGCCCCTGGAAGCATGAAAATCACTTTAAACATGCTAATTTTAGCTCTAACACTGATGATCCACCTACAAATGTGAACTGACGTTCAAAAATAAAACATTTGAAAACGGACCATTTTCCACATTTCTGAAGCATGACGTAATGGGGGGGTGTTATCTCTTTTGTCGAAAATCAGCCGTTTTTGCTCGAACATTAAATGCCTCCAAATGGTATTTAATTAACTTCCCGAGCCCCTGGAAGCATGAAAATCACTTTAAACATGCTAATTTTAGCTCTAACACTGATGATCCACCTACAAATGTGAACTGACGTTCAAAAATAAAACATTTGAAAACGGACCATTTTCCACATTTCTGAAGCATGACGTAATGGGGGGGTGTTATCTCTTTTGTCGAAAATCAGCCGTTTTTGCTCGAACATTAAATGCCTCCAAATGGTATTTAATTAACTTCCCGGGGTGAAGAAACCCTTTTTGAGAACTCAGAGTGAGTAAATCGGCCATTTTCATGCACTTTTAACCATTCTATAAATCTTGTGTTTTGGGCCCCTGGAAGCATGAAAATCACTTTAAACATGCTAATTTTAGCTCTAACACTGATGATCCACCTACAAATGTGAACTGACGTTCAAAAATAAAACATTTGAAAACGGACCATTTTCCACATTTCTGAAGCATGACGTGATGGGGGGGTGTTATCTCTTTTGTCGAAAATCAGCCGTTTTTGCTCGAACATTAAATGCCTCCAAATGGCATTTAATTAACTTCCCGGGGTGAAGAAACCCTTTTTGAGAACTCAGAGTGAGTAAATTGGCCATTTTCATGCACTTTTAACCATTCCATAAATCTTGTGTTTTGGGCCCCTGGAAGCATGAAAATCACTTTAAACATGCTAATTTTAGCTCTAACACTGATGATCCACCTACAAATGTGAACTGACGTTCAAAAATAAAACATTTGAAAACGGACCATTTTCCACATTTCTGAAGCATGACGTAATGGGGGGGTGTTATCTCTTTTGTCGAAAATCAGCCGTTTTTGCTCGAACATTAAATGCCTCCAAATGGTATTTAATTAACTTCCCGAGCCCCTGGAAGCATGAAAATCACTTTAAACATGCTACTTTTAGCTCTAACACTGATGATCCACCTACAAATGTGAACTGACGTTCAAAAATAAAACATTTGAAAACGGACCATTTTCCACATTTCTGAAGCATGACGTAATGGGGGGGTGTTATCTCTTTTGTCGAAAATCAGCCGTTTTTGCTCGAACATTAAATGCCTCCAAATGGTATTTAATTAACTTCCCGGGGTGAAGAAACCCTTTTTGAGAACTCAGAGTGAGTAAATTGGCCATTTTCATGCACTTTTAACCATTCCATAAATCTTGTGTTTTGGGCCCCTGGAAGCATGAAAATCACTTTAAACATGCTAATTTTAGCTCTAACACTGATGATCCACCTACAAATGTGAACTGACGTTCAAAAATAAAACATTTGAAAACGGACCATTTTCCACATTTCTGAAGCATGACGTAATGGGGGGGTGTTATCTCTTTTGTCGAAAATCAGCCGTTTTTGCTCGAACATTAAATGCCTCCAAATGGTATTTAATTAACTTCCCGAGCCCCTGGAAGCATGAAAATCACTTTAAACATGCTAATTTTAGCTCTAACACTGATGATCCACCTACAAATGTGAACTGACGTTCAAAAATAAAACATTTGAAAACGGACCATTTTCCACATTTCTGAAGCATGACGTAATGGGGGGGTGTTATCTCTTTTGTCGAAAATCAGCCGTTTTTGCTCGAACATTAAATGCCTCCAAATGGTATTTAATTAACTTCCCGGGGTGAAGAAACCCTTTTTGAGAACTCAGAGTGAGTAAATTGGCCATTTTCATGCACTTTTAACCATTCCATAAATCTTGTGTTTTGGGCCCCTGGAAGCATGAAAATCACTTTAAACATGCTAATTTTAGCTCTAACACTGATGATCCACCTACAAATGTGAACTGACGTTCAAAAATAAAACATTTGAAAACGGACCATTTTCCACATTTCTGAAGCATGACGTAATGGGGGGGTGTTATCTCTTTTGTCGAAAATCAGCCGTTTTTGCTCGAACATTAAATGCCTCCAAATGGTATTTAATTAACTTCCCGAGCCCCTGGAAGCATGAAAATCACTTTAAACATGCTAATTTTAGCTCTAACACTGATGATCCACCTACAAATGTGAACTGACGTTCAAAAATAAAACATTTGAAAACGGACCATTTTCCACATTTCTGAAGCATGACGTAATGGGGGGGTGTTATCTCTTTTGTCGAAAATCAGCCGTTTTTGCTCGAACATTAAATGCCTCCAAATGGTATTTAATTAACTTCCCGAGCCCCTGGAAGCATGAAAATCACTTTAAACATGCTAATTTTAGCTCTAACACTGATGATCCACCTACAAATGTGAACTGACGTTCAAAAATAAAACATTTGAAAACGGACCATTTTCCACATTTCTGAAGCATGACGTAATGGGGGGGTGTTATCTCTTTTGTCGAAAATCAGCCGTTTTTGCTCGAACATTAAATGCCTCCAAATGGTATTTAATTAACTTCCCGAGCCCCTGGAAGCATGAAAATCACTTTAAACATGCTAATTTTAGCTCTAACACTGATGATCCACCTACAAATGTGAACTGACGTTCAAAAATAAAACATTTGAAAACGGACCATTTTCCACATTTCTGAAGCATGACGTAATGGGGGGGTGTTATCTCTTTTGTCGAAAATCAGCCGTTTTTGCTCGAACATTAAATGCCTCCAAATGGTATTTAATTAACTTCCCGAGCCCCTGGAAGCATGAAAATCACTTTAAACATGCTAATTTTAGCTCTAACACTGATGATCCACCTACAAATGTGAACTGACGTTCAAAAATAAAACATTTGAAAACGGACCATTTTCCACATTTCTGAAGCATGACGTAATGGGGGGGTGTTATCTCTTTTGTCGAAAATCAGCCGTTTTTGCTCGAACATTAAATGCCTCCAAATGGTATTTAATTAACTTCCCGAGCCCCTGGAAGCATGAAAATCACTTTAAACATGCTAATTTTAGCTCTAACACTGATGATCCACCTACAAATGTGAACTGACGTTCAAAAATAAAACATTTGAAAACGGACCATTTTCCACATTTCTGAAGCATGACGTAATGGGGGGGTGTTATCTCTTTTGTCGAAAATCAGCCGTTTTTGCTCGAACATTAAATGCCTCCAAATGGTATTTAATTAACTTCCCGAGCCCCTGGAAGCATGAAAATCACTTTAAACATGCTAATTTTAGCTCTAACACTGATGATCCACCTACAAATGTGAACTGACGTTCAAAAATAAAACATTTGAAAACGGACCATTTTCCACATTTCTGAAGCATGACGTAATGGGGGGGTGTTATCTCTTTTGTCGAAAATCAGCCGTTTTTGCTCGAACATTAAATGCCTCCAAATGGTATTTAATTAACTTCCCGAGCCCCTGGAAGCATGAAAATCACTTTAAACATGCTAATTTTAGCTCTAACACTGATGATCCACCTACAAATGTGAACTGACGTTCAAAAATAAAACATTTGAAAACGGACCATTTTCCACATTTCTGAAGCATGACGTAATGGGGGGGTGTTATCTCTTTTGTCGAAAATCAGCCGTTTTTGCTCGAACATTAAATGCCTCCAAATGGTATTTAATTAACTTCCCGAGCCCCTGGAAGCATGAAAATCACTTTAAACATGCTAATTTTAGCTCTAACACTGATGATCCACCTACAAATGTGAACTGACGTTCAAAAATAAAACATTTGAAAACGGACCATTTTCCACATTTCTGAAGCATGACGTAATGGGGGGGTGTTATCTCTTTTGTCGAAAATCAGCCGTTTTTGCTCGAACATTAAATGCCTCCAAATGGTATTTAATTAACTTCCCGAGCCCCTGGAAGCATGAAAATCACTTTAAACATGCTAATTTTAGCTCTAACACTGATGATCCACCTACAAATGTGAACTGACGTTCAAAAATAAAACATTTGAAAACGGACCATTTTCCACATTTCTGAAGCATGACGTAATGGGGGGGTGTTATCTCTTTTGTCGAAAATCAGCCGTTTTTGCTCGAACATTAAATGCCTCCAAATGGTATTTAATTAACTTCCCGGGGTGAAGAAACCCTTTTTGAGAACTCAGAGTGAGTAAATTGGCCATTTTCATGCACTTTTAACCATTCCATAAATCTTGTGTTTTGGGCCCCTGGAAGCATGAAAATCACTTTAAACATGCTAATTTTAGCTCTAACACTGATGATCCACCTACAAATGTGAACTGACGTTCAAAAATAAAACATTTGAAAACGGACCATTTTCCACATTTCTGAAGCATGACGTAATGGGGGGGTGTTATCTCTTTTGTCGAAAATCAGCCGTTTTTGCTCGAACATTAAATGCCTCCAAATGGTATTTAATTAACTTCCCGAGCCCCTGGAAGCATGAAAATCACTTTAAACATGCTAATTTTAGCTCTAACACTGATGATCCACCTACAAATGTGAACTGACGTTCAAAAATAAAACATTTGAAAACGGACCATTTTCCACATTTCTGAAGCATGACGTAATGGGGGGGTGTTATCTCTTTTGTCGAAAATCAGCCGTTTTTGCTCGAACATTAAATGCCTCCAAATGGTATTTAATTAACTTCCCGAGCCCCTGGAAGCATGAAAATCACTTTAAACATGCTAATTTTAGCTCTAACACTGATGATCCACCTACAAATGTGAACTGACGTTCAAAAATAAAACATTTGAAAACGGACCATTTTCCACATTTCTGAAGCATGACGTAATGGGGGGGTGTTATCTCTTTTGTCGAAAATCAGCCGTTTTTGCTCGAACATTAAATGCCTCCAAATGGTATTTAATTAACTTCCCGAGCCCCTGGAAGCATGAAAATCACTTTAAACATGCTAATTTTAGCTCTAACACTGAGATCCACCTACAAATGTGAACTGACGTTCAAAAATAAAACATTTGAAAACGGACCATTTTCCACATTTCTGAAGCATGACGTAATGGGGGGGGTGTTATCTCTTTTGTCGAAAATCAGCCGTTTTTGCTCGAACATTAAATGCCTCCAAATGGTATTTAATTAACTTCCCGAGCCCCTGGAAGCATGAAAATCACTTTAAACATGCTAATTTTAGCTCTAACACTGATGATCCACCTACAAATGTGAACTGACGTTCAAAAAATAAAACATTTGAAAACGGACCATTTTCCACATTTCTGAAGCATGACGTAATGGGGGGGTGTTATCTCTTTTGTCGAAAATCAGCCGTTTTTGCTCGAACATTAAATGCCTCCAAATGGTATTTAATTAACTTCCCGGGGTGAAGAAACCCTTTTTGAGAACTCAGAGTGAGTAAATTGGCCATTTTCATGCACTTTTAACCATTCCATAAATCTTGTGTTTTGGGCCCCTGGAAGCATGAAAATCACTTTAAACATGCTAATTTTAGCTCTAACACTGATGATCCACCTACAAATGTGAACTGACGTTCAAAAATAAAACATTTGAAAACGGACCATTTTTCCACATTTCTGAAGCATGACGTAATGGGGGGGTGTTATCTCTTTTGTCGAAAATCAGCCGTTTTTGCTCGAACATTAAATGCCTCCAAATGGTATTTAATTAACTTCCCGAGCCCCTGGAAGCATGAAAATCACTTTAAACATGCTAATTTTAGCTCTAACACTGATGATCCACCTACAAATGTGAACTGACGTTCAAAAATAAAACATTTGAAAACGAACCATTTTCCACATTTCTGAAGCATGACGTAATGGGGGGGTGTTATCTCTTTGTCGAAAATCAGCCGTTTTTGCTCGAACATTAAATGCCTCCAAATGGTATTTAATTAACTTCCCGAGCCCCTGGAAGCATGAAAATCACTTTAAACATGCTAATTTTAGCTCTAACACTGATGATCCACCTACAAATGTGAACTGACGTTCAAAAATAAAACATTTGAAAACGGACCATTTTCCACATTTCTGAAGCATGACGTAATGGGGGGGTGTTATCTCTTTTGTCGAAAATCAGCCGTTTTTGCTCGAACATTAAATGCCTCCAAATGGTATTTAATTAACTTCCCGAGCCCCTGGAAGCATGAAAATCACTTTAAACATGCTAATTTTAGCTCTAACACTGATGATCCACCTACAAATGTGAACTGACGTTCAAAAATAAAACATTTGAAAACGGACCATTTTCCACATTTCTGAAGCATGACGTAATAGGGGGGTGTTATCTCTTTTGTCGAAAATCAGCCGTTTTTGCTCGAACATTAAATGCCTCCAAATGGTATTTAATTAACTTCCCGAGCCCCTGGAAGCATGAAAATCACTTTAAACATGCTAATTTTAGCTCTAACACTGATGATCCACCTACAAATGTGAACTGACGTTCAAAAATAAAACATTTGAAAACGGACCATTTTCCACATTTCTGAAGCATGACGTAATGGGGGGGTGTTATCTCTTTTGTCGAAAATCAGCCGTTTTTGCTCGAACATTAAATGCCTCCAAATGGTATTTAATTAACTTCCCGAGCCCCTGGAAGCATGAAAATCACTTTAAACATGCTAATTTTAGCTCTAACACTGATGATCCACCTACAAATGTGAACTGACGTTCAAAAATAAAACATTTGAAAACGGACCATTTTCCACATTTCTGAAGCATGACGTAATGGGGGGGTGTTATCTCTTTTGTCGAAAATCAGCCGTTTTTGCTCGAACATTAAATGCCTCCAAATGGTATTTAATTAACTTCCCGGGGTGAAGAAACCCTTTTTGAGAACTCAGAGTGAGTAAATTGGCCATTTTCATGCACTTTTAACCATTCCATAAATCTTGTGTTTTGGGCCCCTGGAAGCATGAAAATCACTTTAAACATGCTAATTTTAGCTCTAACACTGATGATCCACCTACAAATGTGAACTGACGTTCAAAAATAAAACATTTGAAAACGGACCATTTTCCACATTTCTGAAGCATGACGTAATGGGGGGGTGTTATCTCTTTTGTCGAAAATCAGCCGTTTTTGCTCGAACATTAAATGCCTCCAAATGGTATTTAATTAACTTCCCGAGCCCTGGAAGCATGAAAATCACTTTAAACATGCTAATTTTAGCTCTAACACTGATGATCCACCTACAAATGTGAACTGACGTTCAAAAATAAAACATTTGAAAACGGACCATTTTCCACATTTCTGAAGCATGACGTAATGGGGGGGTGTTATCTCTTTTGTCGAAAATCAGCCGTTTTTGCTCGAACATTAAATGCCTCCAAATGGTATTTAATTAACTTCCCGGGGTGAAGAAACCCTTTTTGAGAACTCAGAGTGAGTAAATTGGCCACTTTCATGCACTTTTAACCATTCCATAAATCTTGTGTTTTGGGCCCCTGGAAGCATGAAAATCACTTTAAACATGCTAATTTTAGCTCTAACACTGATGATCCACCTACAAATGTGAACTGACGTTCAAAAATAAAACATTTGAAAACGGACCATTTTCCACATTTCTGAAGCATGACGTAATGGGGGGGTGTTATCTCTTTTGTCGAAAATCAGCCGTTTTTGCTCGAACATTAAATGCCTCCAAATGGTATTTAATTAACTTCCCGAGCCCCTGGAAGCATGAAAATCACTTTAAACATGCTAATTTTAGCTCTAACACTGATGATCCACCTACAAATGTGAACTGACGTTCAAAAATAAAACATTTGAAAACGGACCATTTTCCACATTTCTGAAGCATGACGTAATGGGGGGGTGTTATCTCTTTTGTCGAAAATCAGCCGTTTTTGCTCGAACATTAAATGCCTCCAAATGGTATTTAATTAACTTCCCGAGCCCCTGGAAGCATGAAAATCACTTTAAACATGCTAATTTTAGCTCTAACACTGATGATCCACCTAC
The DNA here is from genome assembly GCF_964263255.1 of Lissotriton vulgaris. Lineage (NCBI taxonomy): Eukaryota > Metazoa > Chordata > Amphibia > Caudata > Salamandridae > Lissotriton > Lissotriton vulgaris. The sequence continues at coordinate 31,020 of NW_028254600.1, forward strand.
AAATGTGAACTGACGTTCAAAAATAAAACATTTGAAAACGGACCATTTTCCACATTTCTGAAGCATGACGTAATGGGGGGGTGTTATCTCTTTTGTCGAAAATCAGCCGTTTTTGCTCGAACATTAAATGCCTCCAAATGGTATTTAATTAACTTCCCGAGCCCCTGGAAGCATGAAAATCACTTTAAACATGCTAATTTTAGCTCTAACACTGATGATCCACCTACAAATGTGAACTGACGTTCAAAAATAAAACATTTGAAAACGGACCATTTTCCACATTTCTGAAGCATGACGTAATGGGGGGGTGTTATCTCTTTTGTCGAAAATCAGCCGTTTTTGCTCGAACATTAAATGCCTCCAAATGGTATTTAATTAACTTCCCGGGGTGAAGAAACCCTTTTTGAGAACTCAGAGTGAGTAAATTGGCCATTTTCATGCACTTTTAACCATTCCATAAATCTTGTGTTTTGGGCCCCTGGAAGCATGAAAATCACTTTAAACATGCTAATTTTAGCTCTAACACTGATGATCCACCTACAAATGTGAACTGACGTTCAAAAATAAAACATTTGAAAACGGACCATTTTCCACATTTCTGAAGCATGACGTAATGGGGGGGTGTTATCTCTTTTGTCGAAAATCAGCCGTTTTTGCTCGAACATTAAATGCCTCCAAATGGTATTTAATTAACTTCCCGAGCCCCTGGAAGCATGAAAATCACTTTAAACATGCTAATTTTAGCTCTAACACTGATGATCCACCTACAAATGTGAACTGACGTTCAAAAATAAAACATTTGAAAACGGACCATTTTCCACATTTCTGAAGCATGACGTAATGGGGGGGTGTTATCTCTTTTGTCGAAAATCAGCCGTTTTTGCTCGAACATTAAATGCCTCCAAATGGTATTTAATTAACTTCCCGAGCCCCTGGAAGCATGAAAATCACTTTAAACATGCTAATTTTAGCTCTAACACTGATGATCCACCTACAAATGTGAACTGACGTTCAAAAATAAAACATTTGAAAACGGACCATTTTCCACATTTCTGAAGCATGACGTAATGGGGGGTGTTATCTCTTTTGTCGAAAATCAGCCGTTTTTGCTCGAACATTAAATGCCTCCAAATGGTATTTAATTAACTTCCCGGGGTGAAGAAACCCTTTTTGAGAACTCAGAGTGAGTAAATTGGCCATTTTCATGCACTTTTAACCATTCCATAAATCTTGTGTTTTGGGACCCTGGAAGCATGAAAATCACTTTAAACATGCTAATTTTAGCTTTAACACTGATGATCCACCTACAAATGTGAACTGACGTTCAAAAATAAAACATTTGAAAACGGACCATTTTCCACATTTCTGAAGCATGACGTAATGGGGGGGTGTTATCTCTTTTGTCGAAAATCAGCCGTTTTTGCTCGAACATTAAATGCCTCCAAATGGTATTTAATTAACTTCCCGAGCCCCTGGAAGCATGAAAATCACTTTAAACATGCTAATTTTAGCTCTAACACTGATGATCCACCTACAAATGTGAACTGACGTTCAAAAATAAAACATTTGAAAACGGACCATTTTCCACATTTCTGAAGCATGACGTAATGGGGGGGTGTTATCTCTTTTGTCGAAAATCAGCCGTTTTTGCTCGAACATTAAATGCCTCCAAATGGTATTTAATTAACTTCCCGAGCCCCTGGAAGCATGAAAATCACTTTAAACATGCTAATTTTAGCTCTAACACTGATGATCCACCTACAAATGTTAACTGACGTTCAAAAATAAAACATTTGAAAACGGACCATTTTCCACATTTCTGAAGCATGACGTAATGGGGGGGTGTTATCTCTTTTGTCGAAAATCAGCCGTTTTTGCTCGAACATTAAATGCCTCCAAATGGTATTTAATTAACTTCCCGAGCCCCTGGAAGCATGAAAATCACTTTAAACATGCTAATTTTAGCTCTAACACTGATGATCCACCTACAAATGTGAACTGACGTTCAAAAATAAAACATTTGAAAACGGACCATTTTCCACATTTCTGAAGCATGACGTAATGGGGGGGTGTTATCTCTTTTGTCGAAAATCAGCCGTTTTTGCTCGAACATTAAATGCCTCCAAATGGTATTTAATTAACTTCCCGAGCCCCTGGAAGCATGAAAATCACTTTAAACATGCTAATTTTAGCTCTAACACTGATGATCCACCTACAAATGTGAACTGACGTTCAAAAATAAAACATTTGAAAACGGACCATTTTCCACATTTCTGAAGCATGACGTAATGGGGGGGTGTTATCTCTTTTGTCGAAAATCAGCCGTTTTTGCTCGAACATTAAATGCCTCCAAATGGTATTTAATTAACTTCCCGGGGTGAAGAAACCCTTTCTGAGAACTCAGAGTGAGTAAATTGGCCATTTTCATGCACTTTTAACCATTCCATAAATCTTGTGTTTTGGGCCCCTGGAAGCATGAAAATCACTTTAAACATGCTAATTTTAGCTCTAACACTGATGATCCACCTACAAATGTGAACTGACGTTCAAAAATAAAACATTTGAAAACGGACCATTTTCCACATTTCTGAAGCATGACGTAATGGGGGGGTGTTATCTCTTTTGTCGAAAATCAGCCGTTTTTGCTCGAACATTAAATGCCTCCAAATGGTATTTAATTAACTTCCCGAGCCCCTGGAAGCATGAAAATCACTTTAAACATGCTAATTTTAGCTCTAACACTGATGATCCACCTACAAATGTGAACTGACGTTCAAAAATAAAACATTTGAAAACGGACCATTTTCCACATTTCTGAAGCATGACGTAATGGGGGGGTGTTATCTCTTTTGTCGAAAATCAGCCGTTTTTGCTCGAACATTAAATGCCTCCAAATGGTATTTAATTAACTTCCCGGGGTGAAGAAACCCTTTTTGAGAACTCAGAGTGAGTAAATTGGCCATTTTCATGCACTTTTAACCATTCCATAAATCTTGTGTTTTGGGCCCCTGGAAGCATGAAAATCACTTTAAACATGCTAATTTTAGCTCTAACACTGATGATCCACCTACAAATGTGAACTGACGTTCAAAAATAAAACATTTGAAAACGGACCATTTTCCACATTTCTGAAGCATGACGTAATGGGGGGGTGTTATCTCTTTTGTCGAAAATCAGCCGTTTTTGCTCGAACATTAAATGCCTCCAAATGGTATTTAATTAACTTCCCGGGGTGAAGAAACCCTTTTTGAGAACTCAGAGTGAGTAAATTGGCCATTTTCATGCACTTTTAACCATTCCATAAATCTTGTGTTTTGGGCCCCGGAAGCATGAAAATCACTTTAAACATGCTAATTTTAGCTCTAACACTGATGATCCACCTACAAATGTGAACTGACGTTCAAAAATAAAACATTTGAAAACGGACCATTTTCCACATTTCTGAAGCATGACGTAATGGGGGGGTGTTATCTCTTTTGTCGAAAATCAGCCGTTTTTGCTCGAACATTAAATGCCTCCAAATGGTATTTAATTAACTTCCCGAGCCCCTGGAAGCATGAAAATCACTTTAAACATGCTAATTTTAGCTCTAACACTGATGATCCACCTACAAATGTGAACTGACGTTCAAAAATAAAACATTTGAAAACGGACCATTTTCCACATTTCTGAAGCATGACGTAATGGGGGGGTGTTATCTCTTTTGTCGAAAATCAGCCGTTTTTGCTCGAACATTAAATGCCTCCAAATGGTATTTAATTAACTTCCCGAGCCCCTGGAAGCATGAAAATCACTTTAAACATGCTAATTTTAGCTCTAACACTGATGATCCACCTACAAATGTGAACTGACGTTCAAAAATAAAACATTTGAAAACGGACCATTTTCCACATTTCTGAAGCATGACGTAATGGGGGGGTGTTATCTCTTTTGTCGAAAATCAGCCGTTTTTGCTCGAACATTAAATGCCTCCAAATGGTATTTAATTAACTTCCCGAGCCCCTGGAAGCATGAAAATCACTTTAAACATGCTAATTTTAGCTCTAACACTGATGATCCACCTACAAATGTGAACTGACGTTCAAAAATAAAACATTTGAAAACGGACCATTTTCCACATTTCTGAAGCATGACGTAATGGGGGGTGTTATCTCTTTTGTCGAAAATCAGCCGTTTTTGCTCGAACATTAAATGCCTCCAAATGGTATTTAATTAACTTCCCGAGCCCCTGGAAGCATGAAAATCACTTTAAACATGCTAATTTTAGCTCTAACACTGATGATCCACCTACAAATGTGAACTGACGTTCAAAAATAAAACATTTGAAAACGGACCATTTTCCACATTTCTGAAGCATGACGTAATGGGGGGGTGTTATCTCTTTTGTCGAAAATCAGCCGTTTTTGCTCGAACATTAAATGCCTCCAAATGGTATTTAATTAACTTCCCGAGCCCCTGGAAGCATGAAAATCACTTTAAACATGCTAATTTTAGCTCTAACACTGATGATCCACCTACAAATGTGAACTGACGTTCAAAAATAAAACATTTGAAAACGGACCATTTTCCACATTTCTGAAGCATGACGTAATGGGGGGGTGTTATCTCTTTTGTCGAAAATCAGCCGTTTTGCTCGAACATTAAATGCCTCCAAATGGTATTTAATTAACTTCCCGGGGTGAAGAAACCCTTTTTGAGAACTCAGAGTGAGTAAATTGGCCATTTTCATGCACTTTTAACCATTCCATAAATCTTGTGTTTTGGGCCCCTGGAAGCATGAAAATCACTTTAAACATGCTAATTTTAGCTCTAACACTGATGATCCACCTACAAATGTGAACTGACGTTCAAAAATAAAACATTTGAAAACGGACCATTTTCACATTTCTGAAGCATGACGTAATGGGGGGGTGTTATCTCTTTTGTCGAAAATCAGCCGTTTTTGCTCGAACATTAAATGCCTCCAAATGGTATTTAATTAACTTCCCGGGGTGAAGAAACCCTTTTTGAGAACTCAGAGTGAGTAAATTGGCCATTTTCATGCACTTTTAACCATTCCATAAATCTTGTGTTTTGGGCCCCTGGAAGCATGAAAATCACTTTAAACATGCTAATTTTAGCTCTAACACTGATGATCCACCCTACAAATGTGAACTGACGTTCAAAAATAAAACATTTGAAAACGGACCATTTTCCACATTTCTGAAGCATGACGTAATGGGGGGGTGTTATCTCTTTTGTCGAAAATCAGCCGTTTTTGCTCGAACATTAAATGCCTCCAAATGGTATTTAATTAACTTCCCGAGCCCCTGGAAGCATGAAAATCACTTTAAACATGCTAATTTTAGCTCTAACACTGATGATCCACCTACAAATGTGAACTGACGTTCAAAAATAAAACATTTGAAAACGGACCATTTTCCACATTTCTGAAGCATGACGTAATGGGGGGGTGTTATCTCTTTTGTCGAAAATCAGCCGTTTTTGCTCGAACATTAAATGCCTCCAAATGGTATTTAATTAACTTCCCGAGCCCCTGGAAGCATGAAAATCACTTTAAACATGCTAATTTTAGCTCTAACACTGATGATCCACCTACAAATGTGAACTGACGTTCAAAAATAAAACATTTGAAAACGGACCATTTTCCACATTTCTGAAGCATGACGTAATGGGGGGGTGTTATCTCTTTTGTCGAAAATCAGCCGTTTTTGCTCGAACATTAAATGCCTCCAAATGGTATTTAATTAACTTCCCGAGCCCCTGGAAGCATGAAAATCACTTTAAACATGCTAATTTTTAGCTCTAACACTGATGATCCACCTACAAATGTGAACTGACGTTCAAAAATAAAACATTTGAAAACGGACCATTTTCCACATTTCTGAAGCATGACGTAATGGGGGGGTGTTATCTCTTTTGTCGAAAATCAGCCGTTTTTGCTCGAACATTAAATGCCTCCAAATGGTATTTAATTAACTTCCCGAGCCCCTGGAAGCATGAAAATCACTTTAAACATGCTAATTTTAGCTCTAACACTGATGATCCACCTACAAATGTGAACTGACGTTCAAAAATAAAACATTTGAAAACGGACCATTTTCCACATTTCTGAAGCATGACGTAATGGGGGGGTGTTATCTCTTTTGTCGAAAATCAGCCGTTTTTGCTCGAACATTAAATGCCTCCAAATGGTATTTAATTAACTTCCCGGGGTGAAGAAACCCTTTTTGAGAACTCAGAGTGAGTAAATTGGCCATTTTCATGCACTTTTAACCATTCCATAAATCTTGTGTTTTGGGCCCCTGGAAGCATGAAAATCACTTTAAACATGCTAATTTTAGCTCTAACACTGATGATCCACCTACAAATGTGAACTGACGTTCAAAAATAAAACATTTGAAAACGGACCATTTTCCACATTTCTGAAGCATGACGTAATGGGGGGGTGTTATCTCTTTTGTCGAAAATCAGCCGTTTTTGCTCGAACATTAAATGCCTCCAAATGGTATTTAATTAACTTCCCGAGCCCCTGGAAGCATGAAAATCACTTTAAACATGCTAATTTTAGCTCTAACACTGATGATCCACCTACAAATGTGAACTGACGTTCAAAAATAAAACATTTGAAAACGGGACCATTTTCCACATTTCTGAAGCATGACGTAATGGGGGGGTGTTATCTCTTTTGTCGAAAATCAGCCGTTTTTGTTCGAACATTAAATGCCTCCAAATGGTATTTAATTAACTTCCCGAGCCCCTGGAAGCATGAAAATCACTTTAAACATGCTAATTTTAGCTCTAACACTGATGATCCACCTACAAATGTGAACTGACGTTCAAAAATAAAACATTTGAAAACGGACCATTTTCCACATTTCTGAAGCATGACGTAATGGGGGGGTGTTATCTCTTTTGTCGAAAATCAGCCGTTTTTGCTCGAACATTAATGCCTCCAAATGGTATTTAATTAACTCCCGAGCCCCTGGAAGCATGAACATCACTTTAAACATGCTAATTTTAGCTCTAACACTGATGATCCACCTACAAATGTGAACTGACGTTCAAAAATAAAACATTTGAAAACGGACCATTTTCCACATTTCTGAAGCATGACGTAATGGGGGGGTGTTATCTCTTTTGTCGAAAATCAGCCGTTTTTGCTCGAACATTAAATGCCTCCAAATGGTATTTAATTAACTTCCCGAGCCCCTGGAAGCATGAAAATCACTTTAAACATGCTAATTTTAGCTCTAACACTGATGATCCACCTACAAATGTGAACTGACGTTCAAAAATAAAACATTTGAAAACGGACCATTTTCCACATTTCTGAAGCATGACGTAATGGGGGGGTGTTATCTCTTTTGTCGAAAATCAGCCGTTTTTGCTCGAACATTAAATGCCTCCAAATGGTATTTAATTAACTTCCCGAGCCCCTGGAAGCATGAAAATCACTTTAAACATGCTAATTTTAGCTCTAACACTGATGATCCACCTACAAATGTGAACTGACGTTCAAAAATAAAACATTTGAAAACGGACCATTTTCCACATTTCTGAAGCATGACGTATGGGGGGGTGTTATCTCTTTTGTCGAAAATCAGCCGTTTTTGCTCGAACATTAAATGCCTCCAAATGGTATTTAATTAACTTCCCGAGCCCCTGGAAGCATGAAAATCACTTTAAACATGCTAATTTTAGCTCTAACACTGATGATCCACCTACAAATGTGAACTGACGTTCAAAAATAAAACATTTGAAAAACGGACCATTTTCCACATTTCTGAAGCATGACGTAATGGGGGGGTGTTATCTCTTTTGTCGAAAATCAGCCGTTTTTGCTCGAACATTAAATGCCTCCAAATGGTATTTAATTAACTTCCCGAGCCCCTGGAAGCATGAAAATCACTTTAAACATGCTAATTTTAGCTCTAACACTGATGATCCACCTACAAATGTGAACTGACGTTCAAAATAAAACATTTGAAAACGGACCATTTTCCACATTTCTGAAGCATGACGTAATGGGGGGGTGTTATCTCTTTTGTCGAAAATCAGCCGTTTTTGCTCGAACATTAAATGCCTCCAAATGGTATTTAACTAACTTCCCGAGCCCCTGGAAGCATGAAAATCACTTTAAACATGCTAATTTTAGCTCTAACACTGATGATCCACCTACAAATGTGAACTGACGTTCAAAAATAAAACATTTGAAAACGGACCATTTTCCACATTTCTGAAGCATGACGTAATGGGGGGGTGTTATCTCTTTTGTCGAAAATCAGCCGTTTTTGCTCGAACATTAAATGCCTCCAAATGGTATTTAATTAACTTCCCGAGCCCCTGGAAGCATGAAAATCACTTTAAACATGCTAATTTTAGCTCTAACACTGATGATCCACCTACAAATGTGAACTGACGTTCAAAAATAAACATTTGAAAACGGACCATTTTCCACATTTCTGAAGCATGACGTAATGGGGGGGTGTTATCTCTTTTGTCGAAAATCAGCCGTTTTTGCTCGAACATTAAATGCCTCCAAATGGTATTTAATTAACTTCCCGAGGGGTGAAAGAACCCTTTTTGAGAACTCAGAGTGAGTAAATTGGCCATTTTCATGCACTTTTTAACCATTCCATAAATCTTGTGTTTTGGGCCCCTGGAAGCATGAAAATCACTTTAAACATGCTAATTTTAGCTCTAACACTGATGATCCACCTACAAATGTGAACTGACGTTCAAAAATAAAACATTTGAAAACGGACCATTTTCCACATTTCTGAAGCATGACGTAATGGGGGGGTGTTATCTCTTTTGTTGAAAATCAGCCGTTTTTGCTCGAACATTAAATGCCTCCAAATGGTATTTAATTAACTTCCCGGGGTGAAGAAACCCTTTTTGAGAACTCAGAGTGAGTAAATTGGCCATTTTTCATGCACTTTTAACCATTCCATAAATCTTGTGTTTTGGGCCCCTGGAAGCATGAAAATCACTTTAAACATGCTAATTTTAGCTCTAACACTGATGATCCACCTACAAATGTGAACTGACGTTCAAAAATAAAACATTTGAAAACGGACCATTTTCCACATTTCTGAAGCATGACGTAATGGGGGGTGTTATCTCTTTTGTCGAAAATCAGCCGTTTTTGCTCGAACATTAAATGCCTCCAAATGGTATTTAATTAACTTCCCGAGCCCCTGGAAGCATGAAAATCACTTTAAACATGCTAATTTTAGCTCTAACACTGATGATCCACCTACAAATGTGAACTGACGTTCAAAAATAAAACATTTGAAAACGGACCATTTTCCACATTTCTGAAGCATGACGTAATGGGGGGGTGTTATCTCTTTTGTCGAAAATCAGCCGTTTTTGCTCGAACATTAAATGCCTCCAAATGGTATTTAATTAACTTCCCGAGCCCCTGGAAGCATGAAAATCACTTTAAACATGCTAATTTTAGCTCTAACACTGATGATCCACCTACAAATGTGAACTGACGTTCAAAAATAAAACATTTGAAAACGGACCATTTTCCACATTTCTGAAGCATGACGTAATGGGGGGGTGTTATCTCTTTTGTCGAAAATCAGCCGTTTTTGCTCGAACATTAAATGCCTCCAAATGGTATTTAATTAACTTCCCGAGCCCCTGGAAGCATGAAAATCACTTTAAACATGCTAATTTTAGCTCTAACACTGATGATCCACCTACAAATGTGAACTGACGTTCAAAAATAAAACATTTGAAAACGGACCATTTTCCACATTTCTGAAGCATGACGTAATGGGGGGGTGTTATCTCTTTTGTCGAAAATCAGCCGTTTTTGCTCGAACATTAAATGCCTCCAAATGGTATTTAATTAACTTCCCGAGCCCCTGGAAGCATGAAAATCACTTTAAACATGCTAATTTTAGCTCTAACACTGATGATCCACCTACAAATGTGAACTGACGTTCAAAAATAAAACATTTGAAAACGGACCATTTTCCACATTTCTGAAGCATGACGTAATGGGGGGGTGTTATCTCTTTTGTCGAAAATCAGCCGTTTTTGCTCGAACATTAAATGCCTCCAAATGGTATTTAATTAACTTCCCGAGCCCCTGGAAGCATGAAAATCACTTTAAACATGCTAATTTTAGCTCTAACACTGATGATCCACCTACAAATGTGAACTGACGTTCAAAAATAAAACATTTGAAAACGGACCATTTTCCACATTTCTGAAGCATGACGTAATGGGGGGGTGTTATCTCTTTTGTCGAAAATCAGCCGTTTTTGCTCGAACATTAAATGCCTCCAAATGGTATTTAATTAACTTCCCGGGGTGAAGAAACCCTTTTTGAGAACTCAGAGTGAGTAAATTGGCCATTTTCATGCACTTTTAACCATTCCATAAATCTTGTGTTTTGGGCCCCTGGAAGCATGAAAATCACTTTAAACATGCTAATTTTAGCTCTAACACTGATGATCCACCTACAAATGTGAACTGACGTTCAAAAATAAAACATTTGAAAACGGACCATTTTCCACATTTCTGAAGCATGACGTAATGGGGGGGTGTTATCTCTTTTGTCGAAAATCAGCCGTTTTTGCTCGAACATTAAATGCCTCCAAATGGTATTTAATTAACTTCCCGAGCCCCTGGAAGCATGAAAATCACTTTAAACATGCTAATTTTAGCTCTAACACTGATGATCCACCTACAAATGTGAACTGACGTTCAAAAATAAAACATTTGAAAACGGACCATTTTCCACATTTCTGAAGCATGACGTAATGGGGGGGTGTTATCTCTTTTGTCGAAAATCAGCCGTTTTTGTTCGAACATTAAATGCCTCCAAATGGTATTTAATTAACTTCCCGAGCCCCTGGAAGCATGAAAATCACTTTAAACATGCTAATTTTAGCTCTAACACTGATGATCCACCTACAAATGTGAACTGACGTTCAAAAATAAAACATTTGAAAACGGACCATTTTCCACATTTCTGAAGCATGACGTAATGGGGGGGTGTTATCTCTTTTGTCGAAAATCAGCCGTTTTTGCTCGAACATTAAATGCCTCCAAATGGTATTTAATTAACTTCCCGAGCCCCTGGAAGCATGAACATCACTTTAAACATGCTAATTTTAGCTCTAACACTGATGATCCACCTACAAATGTGAACTGACGTTCAAAAATAAAACATTTGAAAACGGACCATTTTCCACATTTCTGAAGCATGACGTAATGGGGGGGTGTTATCTCTTTTGTCGAAAATCAGCCGTTTTGCTCGAACATTAAATGCCTCCAAATGGTATTTAATTAACTTCCCGAGCCCCTGGAAGCATGAAAATCACTTTAAACATGCTAATTTTAGCTCTAACACTGATGATCCACCTACAAATGTGAACTGACGTTCAAAAATAAAACATTTGAAAACGGACCATTTTCCACATTTCTGAAGCATGACGTAATGGGGGGGTGTTATCTCTTTTGTCGAAAATCAGCCGTTTTTGCTCGAACATTAAATGCCTCCAAATGGTATTTAATTAACTTCCCGAGCCCCTGGAAGCATGAAAATCACTTTAAACATGCTAATTTTAGCTCTAACACTGATGATCCACCTACAAATGTGAACTGACGTTCAAAAATAAAACATTTGAAAACGGACCATTTTTCACATTTCTGAAGCATGACGTAATGGGGGGGTGTTATCTCTTTTGTCGAAAATCAGCCGTTTTTGCTCGAACATTAAATGCCTCCAAATGGTATTTAATTAACTTCCCGGGGTGAAGAAACCCTTTTTGAGAACTCAGAGTGAGTAAATTGGCCATTTTCATGCACTTTTAACCATTCCATAAATCTTGTGTTTTGGGCCCCTGGAAGCATGAAAATCACTTTAAACATGCTAATTTTAGCTCTAACACTGATGATCCACCTACAAATGTGAACTGACGTTCAAAAATAAAACATTTGAAAACGGACCATTTTCCACATTTCTGAAGCATGACGTAATGGGGGGGTGTTATCTCTTTTGTCGAAAATCAGCCGTTTTTGCTCGAACATTAAATGCCTCCAAATGGTATTTAATTAACTTCCCGAGCCCCTGGAAGCATGAAAATCACTTTAAACATGCTAATTTTAGCTCTAACACTGATGATCCACCTACAAATGTGAACTGACGTTCAAAATAAAACATTTGAAAACGGACCATTTTCCACATTTCTGAAGCATGACGTAAATGGGGGGGTGTTATCTCTTTTGTCGAAAATCAGCCGTTTTTGCTCGAACATTAAATGCCTCCAAATGGTATTTAATTAACTTCCCGGGGTGAAGAAACCCTTTTTGAGAACTCAGAGTGAGTAAATTGGCCATTTTCATGCACTTTTAACCATTCCATAAATCTTGTGTTAAGGGCCCCCGGAAGCATGAAAATCACTTTAAACATGCTAATTTTAGCTCTAACACTGATGATCCACCTACAAATGTGAACTGACGTTCAAAAATAAAACATTTGAAAACGGACCATTTTCCACATTTCTGAAGCATGACGTAATGGGGGGGTGTTATCTCTTTTGTCGAAAATCAGCCGTTTTTGCTCGAACATTAAATGCCTCCAAATGGTATTTAATTAACTTCCCGGAGTGAAGAAACCCTTTTTGAGAACTCAGAGTGAGTAAATTGGCCATTTTCATGCACTTTTAACCATTCCATAAATCTTGTGTTTTGGGCCCCTGGAAGCATGAAAATCACTTTAAACATGCTAATTTTAGCTCTAACACTGATGATCCACCTACAAATGTGAACTGACGTTCAAAAATAAAACATTTGAAAACGGACCATTTTCCACATTTCTGAAGCATGACGTAATGGGGGGGTGTTATCTCTTTTGTCGAAAATCAGCCGTTTTTGCTCGAACATTAAATGCCTCCAAATGGTATTTAATTAACTTCCCGAGCCCCTGGAAGCATGAAAATCACTTTAAACATGCTAATTTTAGCTCTAACACTGATGATCCACCTACAAATGTGAACTGACGTTCAAAAATAAAACATTTGAAAACGGACCATTTTCCACATTTCTGAAGCATGACGTAATGGGGGGGTGTTATCTCTTTTGTCGAAAATCAGCCGTTTTTGCTCGAACATTAAATGCCTCCAAATGGTATTTAATTAACTTCCCGAGCCCCTGGAAGCATGAAAATCACTTTAAACATGCTAATTTTAGCTCTAACACTGATGATCCACCTACAAATGTGAACTGACGTTCAAAAATAAAACATTTGAAAACGGACCATTTTCCACATTTCTGAAGCATGACGTAATGGGGGGGTGTTATCTCTTTTGTCGAAAATCAGCCGTTTTTGCTCGAACATTAAATGCCTCCAAATGGTATTTAATTAACTTCCCGAGCCCCTGGAAGCATGAAAATCACTTTAAACATGCTAATTTTAGCTCTAACACTGATGATCCACCTACAAATGTGAACTGACGTTCAAAAATAAAACATTTGAAAACGGACCATTTTCCACATTTCTGAAGCATGACGTAATGGGGGGGTGTTATCTCTTTTGTCGAAAATCAGCCGTTTTTGCTCGAACATTAAATGCCTCCAAATGGTATTTAATTAACTTCCCGAGCCCCTGGAAGCATGAAAATCACTTTAAACATGCTAATTTTAGCTCTAACACTGATGATCCACCTACAAATGTGAACTGACGTTCAAAAATAAAACATTTGAAAACGGACCATTTTCCACATTTCTGAAGCATGACGTAATGGGGGGGTGTTATCTCTTTTGTCGAAAATCAGCCGTTTTTGCTCGAACATTAAATGCCTCCAAATGGTATTTAATTAACTTCCCGAGCCCCTGGAAGCATGAAAATCACTTTAAACATGCTAATTTTAGTTCTAACACTGATGATCCACCTACAAATGTGAACTGACGTTCAAAAATAAAACATTTGAAAACGGACCATTTTCCACATTTCTGAAGCATGACGTAATGGGGGGTGTTATCTCTTTTGTCGAAAATCAGCCGTTTTTGCTCGAACATTAAATGCCTCCAAATGGCATTTAATTAACTTCCCGGGGTGAAGAAACCCTTTTTGAGAACTCAGAGTGAGTAAATTGGCCATTTTCATGCACTTTTAACCATTCCATAAATCTTGTGTTTTGGGCCCCTGGAAGCATGAAAATCACTTTAAACATGCTAATTTTAGCTCTAACACTGATGATCCACCTACAAATGTGAACTGACGTTCAAAAATAAAACATTTGAAAACGGACCATTTTCCACATTTCTGAAGCATGACGTAATGGGGGGGTGTTATCTCTTTTGTCGAAAATCAGCAGTTTTTGCTCGAACATTAAATGCCTCCAAATGGTATTTAATTAACTTCCCGGGGTGAAGAAACCCTTTTTGAGAACTCAGAGTGAGTAAATTGGCCATTTTCATGCACTTTTAACCATTCCATAAATCTTGTGTTTTGGGCCCCTGGAAGCATGAAAATCACTTTAAACATGCTAATTTTAGCTCTAACACTGATGATCCACCTACAAATGTGAACTGACGTTCAAAAATAAAACATTTGAAAACGGACCATTTTCCACATTTCTGAAGCATGACGTAATGGGGGGGTGTTATCTCTTTTGTCGAAAATCAGCCGTTTTTGCTCGAACATTAAATGCCTCCAAATGGTATTTAATTAACTTCCCGGGGTGAAGAAACCCTTTTTGAGAACTCAGAGTGAGTAAATTTGGCCATTTTCATGCACTTTTAACCATTCCATAAATCTTGTGTTTTGGCCCCTGGAAGCATGAAAATCACTTTAAACATGCTAATTTTAGCTCTAACACTGATGATCCACCTACAATGTGAACTGACGTTCAAAAATAAAACATTTGAAAACGGACCATTTTCCACATTTCTGAAGCATGACGTAATGGGGGGGTGTTATCTCTTTTGTCGAAAATCAGCCGTTTTTGCTCGAACATTAAATGCCTCCAAATGGTATTTAATTAACTTCCCGAGCCCCTGGAAGCATGAAAATCACTTTAAACATGCTAATTTTAGCTCTAACACTGATGATCCACCTACAAATGTGAACTGACGTTCAAAAATAAAACATTTGAAAACGGACCATTTTCCACATTTCTGAAGCATGACGTAATGGGGGGGTGTTATCTCTTTTGTCGAAAATCAGCCGTTTTTGCTCGAACATTAAATGCCTCCAAATGGTATTTAATTAACTTCCCGGGGTGAAGAAACCCTTTTTGAGAACTCAGAGTGAGTAAATTGGCCATTTTCATGCACTTTTAACCATTCCATAAATCTTGTGTTTTGGGCCCCTGGAAGCATGAAAATCACTTTAAACATGCTAATTTTAGCTCTAACACTGATGATCCACCTACAAATGTGAACTGACGTTCAAAAATAAAACATTTGAAAACGGACCATTTTCCACATTTCTGAAGCATGACGTAATGGGGGGGTGTTATCTCTTTTGTCGAAAATCAGCCGTTTTTGCTCGAACATTAAATGCCTCCCAAATGGTATTTAATTAACTTCCCGAGCCCCTGGAAGCATGAAAATCACTTTAAACATGCTAATTTTAGCTCTAACACTGATGATCCACCTACAAATGTGAACTGACGTTCAAAAATAAAACATTTGAAAACGGACCATTTTCCACATTTCTGAAGCATGACGTAATGGGGGGGTGTTATCTCTTTTGTCGAAAATCAGCCGTTTTTGCTCGAACATTAAATGCCTCCAAATGGTATTTAATTAACTTCCCGAGCCCTGGAAGCATGAAAATCACTTTAAACATGCTAATTTTAGCTCTAACACTGATGATCCACCTACAAATGTGAACTGACGTTCAAAAATAAAACATTTGAAAACGGACCATTTTCCACATTTCTGAAGCATGACGTAATGGGGGGGTGTTATCTCTTTTGTCGAAAATCAGCCGTTTTTGCTCGAACATTAAATGCCTCCAAATGGTATTTAATTAACTTCCCGAGCCCCTGGAAGCATGAAAATCACTTTAAACATGCTAATTTTAGCTCTAACACTGATGATCCACCTACAAATGTGAACTGACGTTCAAAAATAAAACATTTGAAAACGGACCATTTTCCACATTTCTGAAGCATGACGTAATGGGGGGGTGTTATCTCTTTTGTCGAAAATCAGCCGTTTTGCTCGAACATTAAATGCCTCCAAATGGTATTTAATTAACTTCCCGAGCCCCTGGAAGCATGAAAATCACTTTAAACATGCTAATTTTAGCTCTAACACTGATGATCCACCTACAAATGTGAACTGACGTTCAAAAATAAAACATTTGAAAACGGACCATTTTCCACATTTCTGAAGCATGACGTAATGGGGGGGTGTTATCTCTTTTGTCGAAAATCAGCCGTTTTTGCTCGAACATTAAATGCCTCCAAATGGTATTTAATTAACTTCCCGAGCCCCTGGAAGCATGAAAATCACTTTAAACATGCTAATTTTAGCTCTAACACTGATGATCCACCTACAAATGTGAACTGACGTTCAAAAATAAAACATTTGAAAACGGACCATTTTCCACAATTCTGAAGCATGACGTAATGGGGGGGTGTTATCTCTTTTGTCGAAAATCAGCCGTTTTTGCTCGAACATTAAATGCCTCCAAATGGTATTTAATTAACTTCCCGAGCCCCTGGAAGCATGAAAATCACTTTAAACATGCTAATTTTAGCTCTACACTGATGATCCACCTACAAATGTGAACTGACGTTCAAAAATAAAACATTTGAAAACGGACCATTTTCCACATTTCTGAAGCATGACGTAATGGGGGGGTGTTATCTCTTTTGTCGAAAATCAGCCGTTTTTGCTCGAACATTAAATGCCTCCAAATGGTATTTAATTAACTTCCCGAGCCCCTGGAAGCATGAAAATCACTTTAAACATGCTAATTTTAGCTCTAACACTGATGATCCACCTACAAATGTGAACTGACGTTCAAAAATAAAACATTTGAAAACGGACCATTTTCCACATTTCTGAAGCATGACGTAATGGGGGGGTGTTATCTCTTTTGTCGAAAATCAGCCGTTTTTGCTCGAACATTAAATGCCTCCAAATGGTATTTAATTAACTTCCCGGGGTGAAGAAACCCTTTTTGAGAACTCAGAGTGAGTAAATTGGCCATTTCATGCACTTTTAACCATTCCATAAATCTTGTGTTTTGGCCCCTGGAAGCATGAAAATCACTTTAAACATGCTAATTTTAGCTCTAACACTGATGATCCACCTACAAATGTGAACTGACGTTCAAAAATAAAACATTTGAAAACGGACCATTTTCCACATTTCTGAAGCATGACGTAATGGGGGGGTGTTATCTCTTTTGTCGAAAATCAGCCGTTTTTGCTCGAACATTAAATGCCTCCAAATGGTATTTAATTAACTTCCCGAGCCCCTGGAAGCATGAAAATCACTTTAAACATGCTAATTTTAGCTCTAACACTGATGATCCACCTACAAATGTGAACTGACGTTCAAAAATAAAACATTTGAAAACGGACCATTTTCCCACATTTCTGAAGCATGACGTAATGGGGGGGGTGTTATCTCTTTTGTCGAAAATCAGCC